>NC_056740.1:307816628-307818707 GCF_019279795.1 Protopterus annectens
TATCTCCTAACTTAATATTGCCTACCTCATTTATGGCAAAACATTGTTTGCAGGTACCGCATTTTCTAGTTCCCATCGAGAGCTTTGTATTGTGTACAGTTTTTTGTTTAGAAGCTTTCTCCAATAATTTTTTAATGCTGGGTGCTGTTTTATACACAAAGCTCGGATAATTGCCCAAAACGGAAGCTGTATCATCATTTACTGTTATTACGTTCCAGTGTTGTCTTAAAGTATCTCTAATATACTTCGTGTAAGGAGTATACATCAAGACACAAACTCGATTACAGTATATACCTACATCGTCATATCCCTTCTTTCTATTATGATTCTTCATAAAATCTAATGACTTGCCCAATAAAGGTGGAAATTTTTTACCCCATTCATTCTTCACATAGTTGGAAACTTGTGATAATAGGGCTGAGGTGTATCCTCGATTACTAAACATATTACTTATTCGGTCAACTTCCCTATTCATGATTTCTCTAGTAGATGACATACAAGCTGCCCTAATACATTGTCCTTTGTAAACATTTCTGAATATATGGGGAGGGTGATAACTATTACATTCAATATAGTCATTTGAAAAGGTTTCCTTCCTATGAATTTGTGAAATAAATCCCTTATCAGAATGGCTGATATATGTGTCCAAATATGCTTTGCCACTCTCACTGATGTTATGAGTGAACTTTAAAAAATTCGTTGTGCCATTAATAAATTCCATAAAAGAATTAATCTCATCTTTTGAACCCTTCCATAAGATGAATAAATCATCCAAATATTGTGTATAATATGCTATATTGGAATAAAATTGGCTCTTGGGCACATATTCTGTTTCCCATTCCAACATGACTAGATTGGCAAAAAATGGGGCACAGGAGGGCCCCCATGGCCACACCTTTGCATTGCTTAAAATATTCACCTTGAAAATGTATGTAATTATGGTCCAAAACTAGTCCCATAATATCTACCATAAGGCATATGCGGTCCCAGTCCATGTTTGAAAACTTTCTCAGACTATTACTGAAATACTCTAAACCTATATCCTTAGGGATACATGAAAAAAGATCCACTACGTCTGTGGTGATGAAAATGAGATCCTTATTCCATATGTCTGATGTAAGCTGACTAAGAAACGTCCAAGAATCCTTTATTAAGTGAGTGATTTTTTCATAAATAGGCTTTACCCATCTATCAATGGCATCTCCTAAAGGATATGTTTTGGATCTTGAACCAGAAACTATAGGCCTAAAAGAAAGGCTGGGTGACACACTTGTGTATTTTGGGAATTCCTATAATAGTAGCCAGAGTCGGATATTCAACTTTTAAATATTGGTAGATCTCACTGGTAATTATATGATCAATAAAATATTCTTCTAATGTTAGATCAATTCTTTTGTAACCAATATTAATCTCATTTAACGATACTACTTCATAATTTTTTCATGAATACAAAATATTATGCATTTCATTAACATAATCAAATGTATTATATATCACAATTCCACCCCCTTTGTCGGGTTTCATTAATCTAATATCCTTATTGCTAATAAATTGATTTAAGCATTGTCTATGTTCATCGTGCATACATCTGCAGTCATAACAGATGGGTTTTCCTGCCGGGTAGTGGGTCCTCCGGTCAATTCCAAAGTCTAGGTCCGGCGTTGGATGTCGTCGCTTATTTCTTTCATTTACAACTACCTTTCAACATACCTCAAACTACATCTTTCTCTTTCCTAACCTCTATTCACACAAAAATGTGTATATCAATCACTCCTCCACAGCTTAAACAGCTCTTCAGCTTATCACTTATATCTTCTCTTATAATTACTTACATCCTAACCTCTTATGAATACCCATTGAACTCTTCTTATTCATTCCCCTCTAAGTACACCAGTACATATATATCACCTCTCTCTCCTTCCCTCTCCAACCTTACCACACAACCCAACTATCTACATGCCAAATACCATAGAATAGCTCCCTACAAGTTAAGTAAACCTAAACCCAGGAAAATATCTGACATCTTCTACTTACTCCATCAATCAAAATACCTTAAACTCCTCCACCTTTTGTTAGATG